>NC_090738.1:27242667-27255167 GCF_036898095.1 Palaemon carinicauda | reverse complement strand
GTAACTTATGGATTAATCTTCATCCCTGAACGTATTCGAATTAGAAAGTGTAACCTTAGTTCATTATGTCTAACGAATATAACCACTTATTATGGGAAAACCTAAAAAAGTTGGGTAAGAATCTAATCAAGAAATTGAGTATCATGTACCTTTGGCTTGGATTGTGTGATGAAAATGAGGGGAAGGATTATTATTGATTTTTTGTTTAGCCTATTTTGTTAATAAATTTGTAATATCTCTCTCTCTCTCTCTCTCTCTCTCTCTCTCTCTCTCTCACTTTAATAAATATCTATGGAAAGAAGTAAAGTATTGGGTTTCCATATATATACTGTATATATATATATATATATATATACATACATGGGTGTGTATATGTATGTTTACGTATATATATACATATGTATATATATATATATATACATATATTATATATATATATATATATATATATTTATATATATATATATATATATATGGGTATGTTTACGTAAATATATATATATATATATATATACATATACATACTTGTGGTTTATAGTGTGGGTTTCCGGGATACACCCAGCTTCTAAAGGAATTCATTGTTTTCCTCTTTATATGTGCGGTTCTGCACAAGTTCTGGGGCTATACCGGCTCCTACCTTCTCAAGATTCCTTTTCATTGACATAAGTATGGTCCCTTGTGTCCCTCTGAGTATTGGTACCGCTTCTACCTGCATATTCCATAGCTTTCTTAATTCAATTCTCAAGTCCTGGTACTTTTCTATTTATTCTCTCCCCTTATCTTCCACTCTTGAGTCCCATGGTACTGCTACAGCTATGAGTGATACATTTTCGCTGTCTTGTCACCCAGAGTGATGTCTGGCCGATGTGCTTGTATTACCCTGTCCGTTATTACTGTACTGTATTCCCGGAGTAGTTTAGCCTGACCATTTTCTACCATAGCTTGTGGTTGATGTTCCTACCCTTTGTTGCTGTATTGTATTTTGTATTTTCTACAGAGATTCCAATGGAGAACTTTACCCACTGCATCATGTCTTTTCTTATATTAATTCTGAGCAAATGTTGAACATTCACTGGTGATGTGGTTGATGGTTTCTTCTTCTTCTGCCATACATTTCTTGCACTTTGACGAGATCCTAGTTCAGTCTATTACTCGTTGAATATATCTTGTTCTATAGGCCTGGCCTTGTACTGCTATTATCATGCATTCAGTTTCCTTCTTAAGTTCTCTTATCTTTGACCGCTGCCATGTTTCCTTATGGCCCCTTCTTCAGTTTGTCTTAGGAATTGTCCAGGCATTGGTTTTCTTTTTCATTCATCTAGTCTCTCTTTTTCCTGTTCTCTCCTTATATACTTCAAGGTTTTTCATCCTCCTTCATCAAACTTCCTTCCCATGTACTCTCCAGACTTTCATCTTTATTATTATTATTATTATTATTATTATTATTATTATTATTATTATTATTATTAGTGTTGTTGTTGTTGTTGTTTGGAAGTCTCTAATATGATTGTATCATTTACATAAGAAAGGACATTTTGTATAAGGACATATTATTCAAAAGCTTCTCATATATATGTGTAAAAATTATTAGGCATAAAAGATATTAGATTATTATTATTATTATTATTATTATTATTATTATTATTATTATTACTAGCTAAGCTACAATCCTAGTGGGAAACCCAGGATGCCCACGGGCTCCAAAAGGAAAAAATAGCCCAGTGAAGAAGGAAACAAGGAAATAAATAAATTACAAGAGAAGTAATGTACAATTAAAATAAAATATTTTAAGAACAGTGGTAGCATTAAAATTGGTAAATTTCCATGTTTTTCATAATAAAAAAATAAACTTTACAAACTGAAATCAAATACACATGCAATAAGAATAATCTGCTCGATATGATAAACTCCTGTCAAAGTTATTTATCTCTTTATAAAACAAATGTTGAACTGACCCACGCTAGGCACGTGATACGCACTTGTTTGTGCGTCGTGAACAAACAGTTTTATCTCTTTCTTCGTGGAATTGGAGCGACTCGTATCTGTGCTTTTCAAGATAAAATTTTATATCTTCTTGAGGACTCGACTTAACAGCTCTCTTTCTATCTTCTTTTTCCGCTATGAAATGTATTGGTATGTATGACTTTTCACATTAATATGTTCATATATATATATATATATATACTGTGTATATATATATATACTGTGTATATATATATATATATATACTGTGTATATATATATATATATACATACACATATAGTATCTATCTATCTATATATATATATATATATAGTATCTATCTATCTATCTATATATATATATATATATATTGTGTGTATATATATATATATAGGCCTATACATATATATATATATATATATGTGTGTGTGTGTGTGTGTACGCACGCGCGCGTGCTGTATATGTGAATGAATAATATATCATACGGAAGGGGTGCCAAATCCAAACCCCATTTCAAATATAGTTTGACTATTTTAGATGCGTGGAACTTTCCTAATAATGCTGGCTGCACGAATGTGGAGCGAGTTATGAAATTTATAAATTTGGTTCCATGATTAATACAGGATTTCTTAGGATGAAAGTCTCCCTAATAAAAAAAAATGAAAAGAGTAAATTATATCAAAATGAATGATACACGCACACTGTGATGGCAACGTCATGTAACTCGAGAAAAAAATGAAACTACGAAAAAAAGTAATGATAAAGACATTCGCAAAATTCTCCCGAACACGCAAGGAAAGGGAGTGGAAATTGAAGATATAAACTAGAAAAGAAGTAAATAAAGTGGTAAATAAAAAGACAGGAGAAAAGTTTGAAATCTTTAAAGTGCGAAAATTAGAATAAAGGACTGTTAGGTGTCGAGGATTACCTTGTGGTCCTACGACAGCTGAACGAGAAATAAATTTCCATTAGTTTACTTTGAGAGTGTGAAGGCAAGTCACACTCTCATAACTGTAATTTACGGAAATCCATTAAAAGTTCTCCGTATGATAGTAATTTAAAAAGTTGCTTGAAATTATGGCGCATTTTCAAGATATTTACATCATTGTAACCAGTTCCAAAAAAAATATTTAAATATTCATCGTAGCATCTTCCATTTCTAGGAACATTATGCACCATTGCTTAATTTTGTTTATGTAAGTAGAGCTGGCCTTATGTCAGAATGGGATCTTACTACTTAGCAGCCCGTTCCAAATTTGTTCTAGGTTTGATGGACTTATATTGTAATATATAGAATTTCTTCTATTCAATTCTCTTGACTTATTTCTTCGCTTCCTAAAGCATGCCCATTATTTTTTGAAAAGCTGTTGTGAAACTTTATGGCATTTAAGTTTTTTTTTTTTTTAAATAGAATAGTCTCGAAAGATTTGTTCTATAATGAGGTAAAAATAGGAACAACAAGTTGAAGGAGTTGGACAGTACAGCTAGGAATGAAGAGACCAAATTAAACTGATATGATAGAAATAAAAGCAGACTGCTACTGCGTGGATCTTACACCCGGCAGGCAGTGTGCTGTAAAAGGCACGCCCGCTTCCATTCCAGGCTTGCTCAATTATGGTAAACCGCAACCATCTCACCCCCCCCCATCTCTCCGACGGGGCTTGCTCAATTGTAGTAGGCCTGATATTTTCAGATAACTCGGTGTGACCAGTTTTCGCACTTGACATGTGTCCTTTAATGATAAACAAATATGGGAGGAAGGTCTGCGAAGATGATACCACAGCTGTCTCTCTTTTGACCGTCCTTCTGATATCCCTAAAGATCCAATAGCCGGGTTGGTTTAAATTTTATATTTATTCGTTGTTTTGGTAAATTGCCAAATTTCTAAAGCGCGTATGCAGAATTGAAATTCTTTTATAATATTAATTGTTAAAAACTCGTTTGATGAATTTAATATTTATACAGTATTTAGAGTGAAAGTTTTATTTAGATTTCATATTTATTCGTTGTTTCGGTGACTTGCTATAAAACGCTTATGGAATTCTGAAATTCATTTATAATATTAATAGTTAAAAACCCGTTTGATGGATTTGATATTTATATTGAGAGCGAAATTTGTATTTATATTTCATATATAATCGTTGTTTTGGTAACTTGCTATGAAACCCTGATGAAGAATTGAAATTCTTTTGGAATATTTGGTAATATGGTGGAAAGCGCTTATGTTAAATTGAAATAATTTCATATTATAAATGGTTAAAAACTCGTTTGAATTTATATTGATATTGGGAGAGAAAAGTGTCATAAACCGTATCAGTATCCATCCTGACCTTTTAAAATACAAATGACTAAGAATAAATCCAATGTCCATTTGATATAATTACAAGATAAAAAGGAAACTAAATCTTGAACTCTCGTAGAAGGATTTTTGTAAAGCACTTCCAATAAAAATGCTACTTTCGCAAGTCGTATGTTTGAACTGAAAGTATGTCCTCTTAGAGTCGTAAGTCACTTCAAACCTATATGAATATATCTTCGTCTGTTAGCCTGGGACATTCCAAAAGTCCACATCATGCCGCTTAATATCCTCTTCGGAACCTTACTAAAGAAATACATTAAAAAAAAATTAAATAAGATATTTACAAAATAGCAATTTATGATAATTACTTGAATATGTAACATTTGTATTATAGGTTAAGAACGTTTGTACAATAACATATATTGTATATTATATAATTTTTATTATGTGATTTAATTTGTATTGATTTGATGTATAATTTTGTAAAACAATGTAAGTTCACATCTGTATTTTGGTATAGAATAATTGCGTATATAATGTAAATTGATAAAATGTAATTGTATTTTTATAATAAATAAAAAAAACTCCTATGGGTAAATATTGAGCCTGTGAGGATCCTTACCCGCACTGGTTCAATATTTACCAACAGACCAATAGCTTTATTTTTATTATATTTCAAATTTAATTACATGTGATCCAATGTTAAAGCATTTATTTCATAAGGACTCTTTCATCTAATATGGCTGCCTTTGAAGTCTATTGATATTGAATCTTCCTTTCAGTTACTATTTACTAAACTTCATTGTTCAACCAACCTTGTAACATTGAATATATTTTTCACCCCTCGACAAGCTACCAGCTCGTATGTGGTAGCGTCATATTCATAAGTCACCCTTCTACTGAAAAAAAAAAAAAATATAAAGACCTTAATATCTTGGTCACAACAAAGGAAGGGTCAAGATAAAGGGGTCAAAGTTCACCCCGCGACGAGATGACCGAAACCATCCTAGTTACTCCTGCACACTTCTCTATTCAGCCACCCCCCCCCTTCCCCTTTGCTTCTCGGTCCTCCCGGGACTTCCTGCACTCTACTGTCCTGGTCCCTGCCCTTATCCTTCTCTTTCTTTTGCTTCCCCTCCATTCCCCCCCCCCCCCATCAATTCCCTACCCCCTCGGTTCTTCCACTGTTCCTCTTCCCCTTCTGCGGGGCCACTGAAGCATCCACAAGGGTTAGATTAGGGTCCCGGGAAAAAGGGTTGAGGGAAAGCCTATTGGAACGGTAGATGAAGACCCTCGTTGGAAGCCTCCCTTACGGATACGCCCAGGACCCACTGAGAGAGGGTCCTGGATACGCCCATCGGTAGGAAATCCGACGGGCTTAAGGATACGCTTTCACATATTGTTTAAGTATATTCATTTTACCAAACGATCGCTTCCTTTCACTTGTTTTCCTCGAGGGGGATTTGACTCCTAACGGTTCCTCCGTTGTTCTTTTCTTGTTAGTAGCGAGAGTGAATCGGTTTGGGAAGGTGTTTGTTGTTATGTCCACTGGTTTATGTTGTTATTTACAATGGACATTCCCAAAGCATGGTGCTGCGTCCTTCGTTGATTTTTCTCACAGAGCTTTTAAGCTGTTTGTATTAGTTTTGAGTATATCTAGTTGGAGTGGTGTATTTATCCTATGCGTTTTCTATACACCTTTCAGTATAGAATTATAAGGAGAAGTTTAATATATTCGTGCTTTCAATAATATTTCTTGTCTTTAAGAAACATGTCTTATACAAAATAGCGTTAACATTGATTCAACGAATTTCATTTTTATATTAGAAATTTAATAAGTTAAATTTATGCTGGGATCATTTATGTAGCCCTTAATTTTGAGAGGCAAACGGATGTCGCAATTATATTTGTAAATCAGCATAAAATTGGAGGCTAGCTGTTTTCATACTAGCAAAGTTTTATGCTAATAGCTTTTACTAGATTAGATTTTATCGGTAAATTATCCATCTGTATAAAGTACCTAACATAAACATGACATCAGATACGGGCTTTGTCATGCGTACTTCCTATGAATTGCACACTTACATACATACATGCATACATACATACATAAAGAACATCCTTTCGAAGTTAAACGTATAATCTATATATATGCATGAATACCATATATAACAGAACCATGATTGAGGAGTAGAATACATGTAATTGCATACATACATAAATATGCATCTTTTCAAGGTTAAGGTATCATTTATACATATGCATGCATACCTTATTTAAGAGAAACATGATCGAGCAATGGAATAAATTCCTTACTACTTTAGAATCAACTTGCTGGTCCCAGCATGGACTTGAAGTGTTTTGAGAGCAATAACTTAACCGATGCTGAACAATAGAAAAAAAAAAAATGCCAATGTATCTTTCTGACAAAAGCATTCTTTTTTCCTTCTGGTGTAGCTTTTCAAATTCTAATTCTTTTGTTAGTTTGTAGAACGATTAAATGATGATGCTGAATAAGTTTGTACTCTCACATGAGTAAGGGAGTTATATGATCTCATCTCCAACGTGTCCTTTCTTTTATTGTTTCTTTCCTTCCTTCCCCAATTTGTAAAGGAGAAGAGGAAGAGAAAGACTAACAATAACATGATTTTATTTATTTTCAGGGATTTTTTTTTTTTAATAGCCTCTTGGTTTTTTTTATGTTGCTAGAAGAGCAGTTTTTCATGTCTATTTTTTATTCTAAATGCGTCCCATGTCGCGGGAGTTTACATTGTTGTTGGCCTTTGTTTTTCCGATTGTTATCACGATTAAGTTACATTTCTTAAACTTTTCATAACTCTGAAGGACGATAACCAGACAAGTTTTCTTTTTTTTTTCTTTTTTAGGAGAGTGACAACTTGTTATTGTTTATTATTATTATTATTCAAAAGGAGCCATCGGACTTAAAGGCTAATTGTAAAAGGTAAATAATTTGGCTACAAATCTTCCACAAAAACGCAAAAAATTATGATATATATATAATATATATATATATATATATATTATTATTATATATATATATATATATATATATGCAGTATATGTTTGTACGTGTATGTGCACGTTTATGTATGTATGTACACATATCAATTACAATCGAGTAAAATAATTATGAATATATAGAACAAAATAAGGAATATATATATATATATATATATATATGCAGTATATGTTTGTACGTGTATGTGCACGTTTATGTATGTATGTACACATATCAATTACAATCGAGTAAAATAATTATGAATATATAGAACAAAATAAGGAATATATATATATATATATATATATAAAGAGAGAGAGAGAGAGAGAGAGAGAGAGAGAGAGAGATGATAATTTTCCGCATTTAGACGTAGTTTTCATATTTATATAAGACATATATTATACTCCTAATATCTGGATTCTCTCTGTGGCTAAATAGCTAAGTCAATGGGACCTCAGTTTCTTGGGCCCGGGTTCGATTCCCCGGCCCACCAAAAGCTATTATTTTCAGTCAATTTTCCCTTTGGGTCTCTGGGTAGAGAGAATCCATATCTCAGGAGAAATATGATATATATATATATATATATATCCAGATATGAGGAATATAATATATGGCATATATATATATGTGTGTGTGTGTGTGTATGTATATATATATATATATGTGTGTGTATATATATTATATATATGTGTGTGTGTGTATGTATATATATATATATATATATCTCGGATATGAGGAATATAATATATGGCATATATATATATATATATGTATATATATATATATTTATATATATATTACACACACACACACACACATATATATATATATATATATTTATATATATATATATTACACACACACACACACACATATATATATATATATATATCACTCTGGCCTGCACTGGCCTGTAATGCAGGCACCATCAATTATGTATATGCAAATTCTCTAAAATACAGGGTCACTGGAGAAGGACATGTATCCTAGACCGGGACATCCTGGTAGCATGTCATAATTCAAATTTTTTTAATAGAGCTAATTATTACATCAGAAGCAATTTGCATATTTTAATTCATTCAGGAAGAGCAAGATTCCGAGTACAGTCTCTGCATTGCAGTGATATACGAAATTCTATTTTTGAGAATTTCTCAAAAGGAAGATTTAAGATCGCTCGAAGTCGTATGTATTTTCATGCGTTCACCATTGATAATGATCATTATCATTTATCAAATGAATTTTGACTTGATATATATTTCAACAAAGGTAATTTGAATCATATTTTTCTCTATACGACATTCATGAATATACGCGTATTAGTGTACGCGTCCGTCAAAATGACGGGTAAATATTTAGATACACTATATAATGCACACACGTAAGCTAAATACACCCCCACCTTTCACTAGAGTATTACCGTATTATCACTCCTCCCCCTTACCCGAGAGACGGGGGGTGTGGTTGGCTAAGGATAACTGGAAAGATTATATATATATATATATATACATATATATATACATATATATACACACTATATATATATATATATATATACACATATATACACGCTATATATATATATATATATATACTTGCTCTTTATTATAGGGGATATTGTGAAAAGCATGAAAATTTTATTTTTATTATTTAATAAGGAAATTTATCATAAAAAAGAGGGTGATCGAACTGACATTGCATCTCGCTTGGTGCACTGTAGGCATTACTGAAAGAACTCTGCAGCTTTGTTTCTGCAAGCCGCACTCACTTCTTAGCCTTTTACGTTCGCTCTATTCTTGGTTCTTATCTCCCTTCTTGCTGTTCAACCTCTTTCAACTTTTACTTCATATTGCAACTGCAGGATTTTCCCCTATTGCAATTTTTCACTGATAAACCTCCCCGGTCCTAGGGCCGGGTCATCTGACCGAAAATAAGTAAATACAATCAATGATTTTATCAAAAATGTTTTTGAGAGTAAGAAAGAGACGATATTTTTATTTATATTCATAATAAAAGAGGTAGTCAAATTTTAGTATTGAACATGCGGTTGATATTATGTACTAGTGTACGCGACACGTCAAAAATTTGGGCAAAATATCTAGATAGATATGCACACAAACGCACACTCACACCCTCTCACTGGGGTTTGACTACTCTCTCTCCCTCTACCTGGGGGCGCAGAAAGCTGAGCGTGACCGGAAATAATATATATATATATATATATATGTGTGTGTGTGTGTGTGTGGGTGGGTGGGTGGGTGGGTGTGTGTGTGTGTGTTTGTTGTTTGTGGCATTTAATACCGAATTCTACTTTTGGGAATAATATCCACTGGAAATTCATTCATGATAAATGCTTCTATCCGGGCTCGCTCGATTGGCAAATCGTCCCTGCAGGCATTGTTTCGGCTTAGGGGCATAGGTTCGAATCCTTGCCCAGCCAGAAGCATTTATCATAAATGAATTTCCAGTGGATATACATTCCCAAAGGTATAATTCGGCACGAAATGCCATTGTGGTTGATATTTACATTGATTAAAATCACGAGTATTAGTGATACATTTTCATATATTTATATATATGTGTATATATATATATATATATATATTGTATATATATATATATTATATATATATATATATGTGTGTGTGTCTGTATGTACGTGTGTATGTACACAGACACTGTCTCCCTATTATATAAGGGAGATAGCATAAGTAGGAACAGACGGAAGCGAGCATAAGTGCATTAATGTAGCCAAGCTGACATTGCATTGTCCATGACATGGGCCAAATTACGCGTGGAGAATTACTATTTCTGGGCGGGGATTGACATCCATTTTGCGAGGGCGTGGGCGTGGGCGGTCGTAAAAACTCGTACGGGCGGGATGGGGGATCGCAGACCAGACCTACGAATTAAAAACTCACTCCAACGAACTATCATCATCGTCATCACCGTAGTCATTATTTTAATTAGTCACCCGTACAGTCAGAAATTATCCTCTATCATCCCGATGTGAGCGAGTGATGTAACCGCTATTCAGAGAGAGAGAGAGCCTTATTGCCTTATTGCCTTATTTTTTGTTTGGGTTCCCCCAGGTCCCTCAGTGTGAGGCACCTCGTATATCCACCAGAGAGTTGCTAATACATCTTCCGGTGTATTTTGCATCTTCCAGTCTTGGATGGTCTGGGATGCATCTTAGGTATTTATCGAGCTGATTTTTTAAATGCATCTACGCTCACTCCTGATATGTTTCTTAGATGAGCTGGCAGCACATTAAATAGTCGCTGCATTATCGATGCTGGTGCGTAGTGGATTAATGTCCTGTGCGCCTTTCTCAGTTTACCTGGAATGCTTTTTGGCACTATTAATCTACCTCGGCTTGCTCTTTCTGATACTTTAAGCTCCATGATGTTTTCAGCAATTCCTTCTATTTGCTTCCATGCTTGTATTATCATGTAGCGTTCTCTTCTCCCTTTCTAGACTGTATAGTTTTAAAAATTGCCAGTCTTTCCCAGTAATCAAGGTCCTTAACTTCTTCTATTCCAGCAGTATAGGACCTTTGTACACTCTCTATTTGCGCAATATCCTTTTCGGTAGTGTGGGTACCATATCACATTGCAGTACTCGAGTGTACTACGCACATAAGTTTTGTAAAGCATAATCATGTGTTCAGCTTTTCTTGTTTTAAAGTGTCTGAATAACATTCCCATTTTTGCTTTACATTTAGCCAACAGTGTTGCTATTTGGTCGTTGCATAACATATTCCTATTTAAAAATTACACCAAGGTCTTTAATTGCTTCCTTGTTTGTGATTGTCTCATTATTAGGTCCCTTGTATGCATACACCATTCCTTCTCTGTTTCCATAATTTAATTGATTCGAATTTATCGGAGTTAATACCATCCTATTTATCTCCGCCCATTCATATATTTTGTTTAGATCTCTTTGTAGTGAGTTCCTATCTTCATCACAAGTAATTTCTCTACTTATTCTTGTGTCATCGGCGAAACTTCTCACTACGGAGTTTTCAACATCACAGTCTATGTCTGAGATCATAATAACAAATAGCAGTGCAGCTAATACCGTACCTTGGGGCACACCAGATATTACCTGGGCTTCATCTGATTTCTCGTCATTTGCAACCACTATCTGTTTTCTGTTTTGCAGGAATTCTTTTACCCAGTTTTCCTATCTTTCCCACAATATTATGCTTTCTCATTTTTTTCTCCAATATGTTATGGTCTACCTTGTCAAAGGCTTTTGCAAAATCTAGATAGATCACATCTGTGTCTTTTTCATTTGTCATATATATTGTATATGTTTCATAGTGAGCTATCAGTTGGGTCTGTGTACTTTTTCCAGGTACGAAACCGTGTTGACCCATATTAAACAAATTATTTTTGACCAAATGGTTCATTATTTTTCTTTTTTATTACCCTCTCATACACTTTCATAATATGTGATGTTAGACTAACAGGTCTATAATTGCTTGCCTCTAGTCTTGATCCACTTTTGAAGATAGGGGTTATATAAGCTAATTTATGTTTAACAGATATATCTCGCTCATATCTATACTCTGTCTTAGCAGTATTGCAAGTGGCTTCGCGATAGTGTTTGCAGTTTTTTTTAACAAAATCGCTGGAACTCCATCTGGTCCGGCTGCCGATCCATTTTTAATTTCGTTTATAGCCGTGACAATATCTGCTTCATTAATATCTATATCCGTTAGAATATTCAACATTTTCTTCTCTCATTTCTGTTTCATTATTCTCATTCGCAATTCTTGGCGTGAACTCACTCTCATATTTTTCTGCTAATATGTTGCATATATTCCTTTTTTTTCATTCGTTAGCCGTCCTTCAATTCTTAGAGGGCCTATTTCTATTCTCCTTTTATTCATCTTTTTTGCATAGGAGTAAAGTACTTTGGGGTTTTCTTTTTATATTTTGAAGTGTCCTTTCTTCTAAGTCCCTTTTTTCATTTTCTTTCGACTGTATAATCTTTTGTTCTGCATTTTCTATCTTACATTTCTATTTCCCTCATTTTCCACACATTTTTTTTCTTTTGCAAGATTTTTCTTCCACTTTTTTAATTTTCTGAAATAAGATCCTTCTGTCTCTTGGTATGCACGTCTTTTGTTTATTGTTTTTTTTCGGTACATATTTTTCAACAATTTTCTCCAGTATTTTGTACAGTATATCCGTATTTACCTGTATATTATCACT
>NC_090738.1:27209465-27237167 GCF_036898095.1 Palaemon carinicauda | reverse complement strand
AAATGGCATTCACTTTTTTTATGTAGGTTTTTAGGCATATGTTGAAATTGCTTATTTTTGCTAATCTATTTGTACTAGACTTCTATAATGACTTTGTTTTGAAATAGTATAATTAACATGATTGCATAAATTAGTTAAAGTTTCTAAAGTTCTCTTGATGGTTAATATTTTAAAGTAACCTATAAAGAGAGAGAGACAGACAGACAGAGAGAGGAGAGAGAGAGGAGAGAGAGAGAGAGAGAGAGAGAGAGAGAGAGAGAGAGAGAGAGAGAGAGAGAATTTCCCATGGTTTTCATTAATATTTTAGTGATGAACAAATTATGAAGAGATTTTTCAACGAAAAAAAAAATAAGATTTTTGCTTATGGCTGCTTTCAAGTCGTTTTGTGGGATGTTAAGGTGGGATATTCAAAATTATGTTATCTTAAGAAGGCAAAATATATCTGGAAGCTATTTAGAAACTAAACTTTAGATATCTTTCGGTTAAACTTGCACTATGAAGAAGTAAAACAAACAATCTGATCAATATTAATTCAAGAACAATGTTTGTTAAAATATTCAAAGAAATTTCGAATTCAGTTTCTGTCGGGAGGCTGAAGCAAATAAAGGATTAGACTTAGAAATAGCTCATTGTTAAGAGTAAAGGTTTTGGTTCCATTCGGGTAAATTGAAATGCCTATTGGAAGCGTCCCTGCCTGGCGATCTGCTGGACTTGTGTTCGAGACATGCTGAAACTCCTAAGTTCCTTGTGTCTGCAACCTCATCATCCTTGTGAGCTAAGGATGGGGGTAGAATTAACGTCAAGTTTGGGAGAGCCTATATGTCTACCAGCTGAATCATTAGCAGCCATTGCCTGGCCCTCTCAGATCCTATCTTGGGTGTAGAGTGGTCTCGGGTGTTGATCATATGCATATATGGTCAGTCTATTGGGCATTGTCCTGTTGAAAGCATTGCCACTGTCCCGTGTCTCTGCCATTCATGAGTGACCTTTAAGCCTTTAAAACGCAAAGTACATACACCTATTTTTCTATATAACATCGATAGTCTGGCTAATTAACGGCATTTTACACCTCCTGTCATTTCGCCCTTATCATAAATGGCAATTGTATAGTATGCTTATGAACAAGGTCTGTAGCTTGTATCTATGGACTTTGCTTATGAAGATTCTTTGTCCTAGTTTCGAGATAATACTTAAAGTCCTTAAGGTTGGGACTTACCGTCTCGACCATGTTTCATACTGCCGTCCTAACCAGTAAAATCCTGACCTCTTAGGCTTTATATTAAACGATCTACATCACGCTACAGTTTTTCTATCAAGATTAAAAGAAGGTCGGCATTAAATTCCAGTGTTTTTATTAACAAATATGAGAAGGAAATATGTTCAGTAACGAGACCCATCAAGGAAGTGTCAGAGATAAAGAGACGATGAGCCATCAATTGAACATCACGTGTTGTGTTGCAATATTTGGCTTCATAAATATTGCAGGAAATGCCATCACGTTCATCTGGGTTTTTATGTAGTGCTGCTGAAACATGAGGCCTTATCTGAGTATCAGTTGGATCTGTGGGCCAGCAGAGATTGGTGTAGGAAAACATGACCAGATGCAAACAGAAACCGGGCTTCTGTGCAAAAGATTCTCTCTCCTCTCTCTCTCTCTCTCTCATCTCCTCCTCTCTCATCTCTCCTCTCTCTCTCCTCTCTCCTCTCCTCTCTCTCTCAACATATTTAACCAAACCTATAATACATTACGCCTCCACAGCCATGAAGCAGTAGAAGTTAGGAGTGAATAGGGACAAGATTACGAAAATGCAATTTATTTCAATTGTGCAGTAGTAACTTCACATCCAGACAAATGAGTTAACTTTACGCTTTGCAGGATCCTGTAAGACACTGTGTAAAGCGGGGTTTACACGATCGAAAGGTTCGTCGAACCCGGTTGGCGAACCTGCTTGTCAAAGGGTTCGAAGAGGGTGGAGTCAGTCACAAATGCACAAGGTTTGTGGACAAAGAACCCCCCCCCCCCCCCACCACACACACAAGTCAAGCGAGAACAGGCTTTCGTCGAACCGTTCGACGAACGTGTTCGACAACCAAATACCCCGTTCCCACGTTCGAACATCACTTCAAACATTTGTCTGTCGAACCGCGTTCTACCGTGTAATCCCGCCTGAAGGGATATTAAACTCATCTTTTCTAACACTAGCATTTACTGTTACATTTCCCCCCTCGGTAACAGCCCCGCTGATTTAATAGTGAGATCTGTTATTAGACACCATGAACCGGGCACTCAGATTTAACCGTAAAACTAAAAGGGTTTCATGTGTCAGACTTCGGCTTTATGAAGACTGCAAGTTATCGTCAGAGAAGTCATCTGGGTATCTATTTATTAAAGGGAGAGGGCATTAGTTTTATACACTGGTATATGATTAATATTAGTACAAAATAATTAGTATGGATATAAAGTATTATTTTGGTATAGCCAATTTTGCAATAGGAAAATTGTCTCTATTTTTCAAGGCAGTGAACCTTACCAATAAACGCGGTTATGGTTATTATATGCACACACCACACACACACATATATATATATACATATATATATATATATATATATATATATATATATATATATATATATATATATACACTATATGTATATGTGTGTCTGAGACTTTTTTTTGCAGTGTACTAGAAACGGCTGCACTTGTTGATGTTTTACATATATATATAATGTGTATATATATATATATATATATATATATTATATATATATATATATATATATATATATGTGTGTGTGTGTGTGTGTGTGTGTGTGTGTGGTGTGTGTGTAGCTTGTGTATGCGCATATATGCTTGAGTTCCGTCCACTGATTCAGAAAGTTTATATTCGTTTTAAGATGATAACTAAAATCGTTAACCATCAACCAACCTCTACCATCTTGCCCTTGAAAATAGAGGATTGAAATGATTGATGCCAACACGCATCAAAAGACCAGACCCATTTTGTGCCTTTGCAGTCTACGAAGGGATTAAAGAAACTGCCCCGTCATCATATTGGGTTCCTCGCGTGGGACCCATTGCCTGATACGTTCTGAGAAAACTGGGCATCCGACATCCCAGTTCCTTTGCCCGTGGGAATTTAGTTATTTAAATTATCATTAATTATAGTTTTAATGGAAATAATTAAACACTGAAGTTGAAAATATCATTTGTTTAATAGTGTACCCCGACTCGTCAAAAATTGACAGCTAAATATTTATAATGATATGTACACTCACAGATTCAACCCTTCCCACCCCCTATTATGTGGGTATTTATTTATTTAGATTATCATTAATTATAGTTTTAATGAATAACATTAAACACCGAGGTTGAAAGTATTATTCGTTACTAGTGTACCCTACCCGTCAGAAATGACAGCTAAATATTTATAACATATGCACACGGCAAGTTTCGGCAATTTGTGGGAGATTGTTGTTTCCGACTGTACTTCTCGGGGTAACCCCTCTCACATGGTGTGACTACTCCCTCTCTCCTAACGGAGGGGAGATAATTGTCTTGAAGTTACATTAACTAATTCTATTCTCAAAGGATGCGCAAAGTTATCGAATCCTGTGTTTTTAAGGATAAGTAGGGTTGTGACAATTATAAAGAGGAATAAACTAAGGGAAGGGGTTTAATTTTTCCATTAAAAACATACCATTTTAATCTATTACCTCTTTATTATTATTATTGTTATTATTATTATTATTATTATTATTATTATTATTATTATTATTGTTATTGTTATTAACTTTGCTTAAATGTTACTACACTTTTATTTTCTTTTTTTAATATTTTCATGAAGCTCCTAAAGCAGAAACCCTTTAAGAATCAAGCAGTTATCTTTAATTGTGTTCACGACCTTCTGGTTACTATTAAAACCATTACTAGGTAAAGAGGTCAAACATAGCTTTCGTTAGAGGGTGACCCAAGAAAAACTACGATAGCTGTCACCGATCACAACCACTCCTTAATTGGTCTAATTTGTCCTGACCTAAAATCTAAGCCTTAAAGTTTAGGTCAGGAGGACAAATTCCTTAGAGTCCAAGGAATTACATATATTATGAAACTTTTGACCTAAATGAAATAGTTCAAAGATTATGATTCCTTAGGATTTGACCTGCCGAAGCGCGTCCAAGAATTTTTATAAACCACCTAAGTTGAGTTTGATTCTTGAGATATTGGCATAACAAAACCTGTTTAAAGGGTTCTTCTTTCCCCACCGTTATTCCTACATTAAGGGGTCGGTTGCCTGATGCTCCCTCTTCAATGCCTTCTAATAAAGGCATCCTCTTCACCAAACCTCTTCTCTCCATATCATCCTTTACCTCATCTTGCCATCTGATTCTCTGCCTCCCTCTCGATCCTCTCCCTTTAATAGATTCCTCTAAAGCCATCTTCATTCCCTCCTACCATCCATACTCAACAATTACCCACACTATCCCAGTCGTGACACTCATCAACTCTGTAATCTTTACTATGCCTGCCATTCTTATTTTCAAGGATTCTAGTTCATTAAATCTTGAACCGACCGAACCACATATATAATTCTGGTACTTCAGATCTTGACTTGATGGAACCATATATGTAATTCTGGTACTTTATATCTTGACCTGATCGAACCCTATTAGAGGATTTACATCCTTTCTTTCACTACTTGTAGACTTTGTACCGTTGGATGGATGTAAGGTATTCAGGGCCATAACCCAGGTAGAGGGATAGAGAAATCTATACATTTCTTCCATAAATGTGGTGAAATGATAGTAAGATAAGTAAGATAAGATGATTAGTGTGAAATCTAGTTTTTGTCAAGATAAAGTAAAATTGTTTCGGAAAAAATAAATTACAAGATTGATGACAGCATTTGTACGATATGTTATTTAAGTATAACTGACACTCTGAAATTGCTATTATATCACACTTGAATGGTTTTATCTGTAGCTAATATGTCTTTAGCATGATGGGAAACTTCCAAACTTTATAATCAAAATAACATCCAGTTCTGGGAATAAACAATATATATATATATATATATATATATGATATATATATATATATATATATATATATATATATATATATTTATATATATATATATATATATATATATATATATATATATATATATATATAATATATATATATATATATATTATTGTAGGCTTTCTAGGAATGCTGACCATGAATCAAGCTGGGACTAATTCGTCTCATTTTGGTGCTGGTCTGACCCTTTGGCGCTAATCCAATTGGAAATGCTCTTAACCCCTGGAGACATGTCTCAGGCCTCCATCTTGAAGGTCTTTTGAAGATGACTATGAGAATCTCTTCCCTTTTCGTATATTCTAGAGCTGGAAATTCTTAGGGTTATACGAAAGGATGACAAATGCTGTTTTTTTATGTGTAAGCATAGATAGAACTGTCAAGGTGCTTTTATATAAAAATATGACATTTATTCACATTATATTTCGATATAATTAGAGGTATCACTACTTCAATAAAAGAAAAAAGTTGAGAAAATCCTATGCTTTTTTTCTAAAATGTGAACCAGTTTTATTATCTAAAGAAGATACGGTAATAAACATTTTATATACACAAAACCACTACCTACCCAGGCTTAAGTCTAGACTCTAGACCTTAGCAAAAAAAAAAAAAAAAAAAATCTTTTATATAAATGTTATCAATTATTGAAAGGAAATTACAAAATGACATCAGAGAGAAATTTGAAAATTGTAAACAGAGTTTATTGGCTAATTTATTAAGTATTTTATTTGTTTATTTATACAAACAAAATAAACACCTACGAGAAGACTCTAAGGATATTCATAATTAATGTCAGAGAACGATGAATCATTGACTGATTAATAGAATCATGAATCATGTGCATATCCGAAACTCAAGGAACGCAGAAGAATGTAAAGAATCCCAGAGAAGAGAGAGAGAAGTTTACGAAGAGCAAAAAAAGACCAACGAATTTAGTTAAGAAAGAAGGAACCACTGAGCTGTTGAGAAATGTTAAAGGAAGCCAACGGAAGCAGTAGAGAGAAGAAAGGAAAAATGAAATGGTGTCACGCGAGATTTTAACTCTCTGTTGTGTTTTGCCTATTGACTTAATTGTCCTAAATTATGGCCGAGAATTTAATGGTTGCATGAATTGCAAGTGGAGCGAACTCCATAACGAATTTTTATTTCAATTTCAGGTCACGATAGTTATAACAAAAATATTTCTCTCTCTCTCTCTCTCTCTCTCTCTCTCTCTCTCTCTCTCTCTCTCTCTCTCTCTCTCTCTCTCTCTCTCTCTCTCTCAATTTCAGGTCATGATAGTGGTAAGAAAAACCTCTCTCTCTCTCTCTCTCTCTCTCTCTCTCTCTCTCTCTCTCTCTCTCTCTCTCTCTCTCTCTCTCTCTCTCTCTTTATTTCAATATCAGGTCACGATAGTTATAACAAAAATATTTCTCTCTCTCTCTCTCTCTCTCTCTCTCTCCTCTCTCTCTCTCTCTCTCTCTCCTCTCTCTCTCTCTCTCTCTCTCTCAATTTCAGGTCATGATAGTGGTAAGAAAAACCTCTCTCTCTCTCTCTCTCTCTCTCTCTCTCTCTCTCTCTCTCTCTCTCTCTCTCTTTATTTCAATATCAGGTCACGATAGTGATAACAAACCCCCCCTCTCTCTCTCTCTCTCTCTCTTTGCTGATCACTTAATAATCTTGTACCAAACCCGAACTTCCTTAAAAAAAGATATGTAGTCATGATAATATTTCACATTTATAAGCATAACACGTATCATTTTTATCAAAAAACGGAATTGAATATAGATACATATACACTATTGTAAATCTTATCTTAATATTTACCTTGACACATTTCCCCTAAAAGATGACGTAACGGCCAGAACTAAACACTTGCATGATTTTCGACGCCAGTTTATAGTAAATAAGTTAACCTGTAATTTCCTTTGGTCTTTACAGATGTTAAGTTGCAAACTCTTCTCTCAATCCAAGAATTCTCTTTTAATGCTAACGTCACTATCTCCTCGGAGCAGAATTTAATTGCATCACTATCCCTCACTGTCGTAGTCCGCTAATCACAGTTATCAATATGTTAATTTTACACGGACATATAATGCTGAATTAAATAGATATCCATAGAATAAATGCAATAAAACGTGACAATAATCGTGACGTAATCACGGATGAAAAATAACAACTGGCACCTATCTCCCGGCACTTAAAACCAATGACGTTCGAGAGTGGAAGTGAATCTGTCGCGCACATAAGCGTCCATAGCCTGTGGCGTCTGTTCTTCTCCGTTTATTGAAATCCCTTTGTTGCTACAGTCGGTACTAGCTACTTACTAGCTCTCCTGGTATTGGGTTGGATGCAGGGTATAAATTCGCGTTGCTGACGGTGAATCATAATGAAGATATGCCCTGCCTCCATTTGGAATAATTGTCTGTAATTGGCGAAGGCATTTAACGTAGGGCACGTGGGTGTGTTCTGCTAACTTGGTGTGGTGATGACAGAAGACGGATCATATTCTAACTTAATAGAACGCCCTCTTTCGCTGGCATTGAGTTGCTTATATCATTCTTATATATATATATATATATATATATATATATATATATATATATATATATATATATATATATATATATATATATATATATATATACTGTATACATATAATTACGTGCTAAGCTACAACCCTAGTTGGAAAAGTAGGATGCTATAACCCCAGGGGAACCAACAGGAAAAATAGTCAAATGAGAGAAGGAAACAAGGAAAAATAAAACATTTTAAGAACAGCAACAACAATGAAAGAAATATTTCCTGTATAATCTATAAAACCTTTAACAAAAGAAGAAGAGAAATCAGATAGAATGGTATACCCAAGTGAACACTCAAACAAGAGAACTCTAACCACCCCAGACAATGGAAGACCATGGTACAGATGCTAAGACACTACCCAAGACTAGAGAACAATGGTTTGATTTTGTAGTGTCCTTCTCCCAGAAGAGCTGCTAACCATAGCTAAAGAGTCTCTTCTACCCTTACCGAGAGGAAAGTGGCCACTGATTACAGCGCAGTAGTTTAACCCCTTGAGTGAAGAAGAATGGTTTTGGTAATCTGTGTTGTCAGGTGTACGAGGACAGAGGAGAATCTGTAAAGAATAGGTCAAACTATTCGGTGTATGTTACGCAAATGTGGAAATGAACCGTAACCAGAGAGAAGGATCCATTGTAGTACTGTCTGGCAATTCAAAGGACCCCATAACTCTAGCGGTAGCATATATATAATATGTGTATGCATTGGTTTCTCTCTAAACGACAAAAGCATTATCGCTGTAGCCCCATGTACAGTAAATTGGCTTGAATCCTCCCACTAATGGTGAAAGCTTCTTTTGTACCAGATTCCAATTTAGACAGTTGAGATAAGTATATCAAAAGTATTTTTTCATTAAAATCACACTATATACTGTATATATATATTACATATATTTTATATATGTGTATATATAGTCTCTGTATAAATATATTATATATTCAATATCAAGCTGTTTCATGTAACAGGGTGGTTCAAATAAAAAAAGCCACATTCTTTTTTAACTGCTGAATTGTCTGATGAATTCTTGTGTAGTAAAAATTTTAGAATGTCAGTGGATTCATACAGTAACACATAAGGTACACCAGTGTTGCGTCGAATCCCTTTACAAATATTGCACCATTCAACACTAGGAAACACATTTATGCATTTCCTTGATAACCTCTTCATTCCCATTGAGTCAATTCTAACCTTTACGAGGCTTAAACCTCCCCCTTTAAAATTATATCTCTTTTCTCTAACCTGGTTTTATCACCGTTCTCTCCACATGACCATCCCAGAATGCCATAATCCACCATTTTACCACTTCTGTTCATCTTCACCTTTCTCATCCTATCAATTTTTCTTCGCCATGACAGGAATAGTCTATCATAACAGCTTCAATAATTTTATTTTTTATCCAAGCATGCATACCTTACTTCCATAAAGGAGAATTGGTTTAGCAATAGTTTTATATATATATATATATATATATATATATATATATATATATGAGTTGATATATATAGTGTATATATATATATATATATATATATATATATATATATATATATAGTATATGAGTGAGTATATATATATATATATATATATATATATATATATATATATATATATATTTATATGAGTGTGTATATATATATATATATATATATATATATATATATATATATATATATATATATATATATATTGTATATATATTTACACACACACATATATATATATATATATATATATATATATATATATATATATATATATACATACATGTATAAATGTGTGTGTGTTCAAGCAATAAACAATTTCGCCTAACCTAATATGGTGTCAGCCATGTAAAGCAAGCCCCTGAACGTTCACCCTCTAAACGCTTAAACAAACATACTTTGAGAGAGAGAGAGAGAGAGAGAGAGAGAGAGAGAGAGAGAGAGAGAGAGAGAGAGAGAGAGAACTTCGTTCACGCAACAGAAAATCAGGACGCCAAATAATCAAGATTCATTGTTGTTGATTGAATTAAGGGTCCCGCTGATAAGAGCTCGGTCCTCTCTCCATTTGGGAAAACCGCTGAGAACGGAATGTTTTTAAAGGGTTCTTTCTTTGGTTGAAATCGTCCATTTCTCTTAATTTTCTTATGTGTTGGTGTTTCTGTCTTCCTCACAAACTCAGACGATGTATATAGGATTTTTATTCATAGCCAGAATCTTCGGTTTATATTAAAATACATTTTATTTACCTGACCTATGCTGTGTGTATATATATATATATATATATATATATATATATATATATATATATATATATGTGTGTGTGTGTGTGTGTGTGTGTGTGTGCGTATATATGCGTATCCGCAAGAGGAATGAAAGGCTAGTCAAGTATTAAAATTAGCGAAAAAAATATGGCCAAGAAGAATTTCGAGGAGAATAAAAAAAAAAAAAAAATTTTAAGGAAATAAATGGAAAGTAAAGGATTATTGAACAAAGGCTGAAAAGGCTTGTTGGAGTGACTGTTGATAATGCAAGAAAGATGTTTAAGAAGTTAATTATAAAAGATTAATAGTTGATGGGATGATAGATAAGATGCTATCTGTTTTTTTTTTTTTTTCCTTTTTGTGCCAAAAGAAAGGTCCCAAAGGAAAATATGAGAATAATAATTGTTCTGTTGTATAAAAGCAAAGGTGATGTAAATAACTACGAATTACATGGTTGTAACGATATTTTGTATACCAGAGAAGTTGTGGTAATGTTTTTATATAGAAATTAAGATATTATTATTATTATTATTATTATTATTATTATTATTATTATTATTATTTATTAATAATAACTAAGCATCAACCCTAGTTGGAAATGCAGGATGCTATGAGCCCAGGGGCTCCAAAAGTGAAAATAACCCAGCAAGGAAAGGAAACAAGGAAAAGTAAAATATTTTAAGTACGGTAACCACATTAGAATTTATATCTGCTATGTAAACTATAAAAAGTTTAGCAAAACAAGAGGAAGAGAAATAAGATAGAATAGTGTACCCGAGTGTACTCTCAAGCAAGAGAACTCTATCCATGGTACAGAAGCTATGGCACTACCCAAGACTAGAGAACAATGGTTTGATTTTAGATTGTCCTTCTCCTGGAAGAGCTGCTTACCATAGCTAAAGAGTCTCTTCTACTCTTACCAAGAGGAAAGTGGCCACTGAACAATTACAGTTCAGTAGTTAACCCCTTGGGTGAAGAAAAATTCTGGCAGAGGTAATGATAGTGATAGAAGAATTGTGGTTTAGACAAAAAAGGTATGTAGATGAAGTATTTTTTATGTGACCAATTGAGAAAAGTTTAAAATTAAAAGGAAAAGTTTATTGTGTCATTTGGTCTCACAAAAAGTTTATAAAAAATTAAGTAGAGTGCATAGAGAAAGTACATTATAGATGATTAAGTTTTTGAAAATGAAGAATTTTTTAGCATAATTAGGGAAGAAAGTGGCTGGTTTGGTGTAAAGTTGGGTTAAAAAAGGATATGCTATACCTCTATGGCTATTAGGCATCTAAATGGATGAAGTAATGATAAACATCAAATCCAGTAATGGCTATAGTAGAACGCTGACTTCGCCAAATAACCTACAGAATTTTAGAATGTATATTATTGGACAAAATTTATATATTAGATCCGGACGGTGTAATTTTCCACCTAAATCTAAATGTGTTTTTGCATTTAGTGTCCAGAATTGTAATCCATCGTATCTTGCTTAGTGTCATCATCATCATTATAATCTCCTACGCCTATTGACGCAAAGGGCCTCGGTGTATTATCTGTTGATTATGTAATCAGTTCATGGTCCAGTTTGGTTGTTCAAAACTCAGAGGTCCGTACACGTCTCCTATTTAATGTGACCACCATGTGGGACTATTTTTTTCTCATTGGCTCTTGCCGTATTAGGTTCAAGGACAAAATAAATTTCTGTTATTATGTAAAAATATTCCATCCTAGACATTTTACCCTTCTATTAATTACTAATTTTTGTATTATAAAAAAAATTCCTTGTCAATTAAATATTCGTGTTAAACAGTATATATATATATATATATATATATATATATATATATATATATATATATATATATATATATATTATAACGTATGTTAGTTCGCCCTGTTATTCTCTGTGTTTCAGGGATAAATTCTTGACTTCATCTGTTAGCAACAGATACATGAAAGAGCCCGTGGCCTGCACCTTCAGTGCAGGTCGTTCTAATTGCCTTTCCTTGAACAGATGCATATGCATAATTTTCATGTATTAGCAGAACTGAGGAGTCTGGTATGAGCGGCAACACATCAAGTTGAAGCGTGATAAGCCAGTAAAAGAAGTAGCAACCAACCTTCTTCTTCTTCTTCTTCTTCTTCTTCTTCTTCTTCTTCTTCTTCTTCTTCTTCTTCTTCTTCTTCTTCTTCTTCTTCTTTTGGAAGACACAATATTAATTTTCTAGGGATAGGGTAGACATCAGTAGATGTAATTCATAGGTTAAGAATGTACTAACACATCTATTGTAACTTGATTGAGCTAGAACTGCTCTAGAAGCGATTTTTGTTATGTTCATTTAATAGCATTTGATTTCTTAAAATTCCAATTTCTTCTTTTTCAATAAAAATATCATCACGATACAATTGTCGTATGATGTTTTAATAGGTATATGTTTTGTTTATTCCCTGTTAACTGCAAACAACAGAATTATGAAAGTATGACTTAATCGTTTTTTTATACTCTTTAGCTAAATTATCTTAATTAACATTTGTTACTTTCTTTTGTTTTCTCTCCTTTTCTCTTCTACGAAACTTCTTCACCAGTTAATGTTCATTTAGGCTTAATCCTTATCATGAATATTAGCTTCGAACAGTAATAACTGGAAAAGCCCTCAAGGACGCCAAATGAGAATGACCTATATTCCACTTCATAGCGTTTGAAAAGTAATGTCCTGATTCGCTTGTCATTTATCCACTCCTTGTAGATTGTACGTCTCTTACGTATAATCTAAGGATACCCTCTACCTGTGATAAGCTTCCATTAGGATGAGGGTGTTTCGCCACTTAGAATGTCCTCCTCCAAATAGGATAAGGAAAGAAGAATGCTCTTTGATGGTAGGACTTTGAGATAGGAAAAGGAGGCGGATTTTACTCGACATTCGATATGTCAAGATTGGAATGGAGAAGATGGGGACTAACATGATGGCATTTAAAGGTTTAATGGCCACTCGTGAATGGCAGAAGCAATGGACAGTGACATTGTCCTGTAGGACAATGCCCTAGAGACTGACCATATTATATACACATGATCAGCGCCCGAGCCCCTCTCCACCTAAGCTAGGAGCAAAGAGGGCCAGACAATGGCAGCTGATGACTCAGCAGATAGACCTATAGGCTCCCCCAAACCCTCCATTTGTAGCTCACAAGGATGGTAAGGTTGCAGAAACCAAAGGAACTAACGAGTTTGAGCGGGACTCAAACCCCAGTCTGGCGATCACTAGGCAAGGACGTTACCAACAGGCCATCACAGAGGGAAGGAGATGCACTTAAAGTTGCTGATGTCACGAGAACTGACATAGTATATAAAAGGGATGTAGATGAAAAGGAGCACTCGATTATGGAGATGGATATAAATAAGTAAATAGATAGAGGCAATGAGAAAGTATTTTGTAGACGGCCGTTGTTGAAGATAATGCTGTCTGTGTCAGATTCAAGAAGTTATTTATTAAACTCGAAAGTCACTTAAACATGACTACACTATCTCGTCGGGTCTTAATAGCCAAAGTGGAAATTACGCAAGAGAAGGGTTCCTCAAGGTTATCAACATTTGCGCATGCGCATGCGCAATTGGCATTTTTTTTTCTTTCATTTTTTAATAAAATGTAGACAGGGCTTACTATACTAAGAACGCCTCTTAATTATTACCACCTGGAATAAATAAGGAATCAACTCAAAGAGTAAGAAATTTGGTTCTCTCTCTCTCTCTCTCTCTCTCTCTCTCTCTCTCTCTCTCTCTCTCTCTCTCTCTCTCATACAGATCGACATTATTTTGTCTTGATGGCTAGGGAACGGTTTGTGTTCGTATTAATATATTGCCTTGTTAATCTTAAAGAGCTCACGAGTCATATTTATCAAGTAAATGACTTTGGGACAGATCACCGTTAATTTTCATTTCATTATCTATCGCCCAGCGGTTTAGGTCATCATGATGGGTTTAGACCTAATGGTTTTAGAATTAGGCCTAATCTGAGATATGTGCCCGTTAGAATAGTTATGGAAATTTAGCTGTCCTTTTCAGTCATGAAACTGACAAGCGTTATTATTCTAACGGTTTGAGTTCGAACCACGGTGTCAGACTCGCGTTGATTTTGGAACAGACTGGCATCATTTGACACATAGAATGAAGCTAAAAATTACCTAAATATTTTTATGTCCGTAATATAGGTTTGATCCTAAAATGACTATTTAACCCTTGCAATTAGTATATACAGACACGAATTGTTTGATGTTGATACTGAGTTCAATACAGTGACACCGAGTTTGATTCCGAAATGAGTATTTAACTCATAAAACAGATAGAGGATATTCGACCCGTATTAGGTTTGAATGAGAATGGAGCGACAAAACATTTGTAATGAATCCGTAGTTGATTGGAGTCATTTAAAACCAGTAATTATGTTGATGGAGATGGTTTGGGCATGCTCTTCTCACTCCCCAAAAGAGATTAGTTCACCAAACGTTTAACTGGACTCCACAAGGCACCAGAAGAGTTGGAATACCTAGGCCTACATGGCTTAGGACTATGAAGCGTGAAGTAGAAGGGGAGGAATGGGGAATTATTGAATTAAAAGCTCAAGGTAGAGACTACTGGTAAAATGTAATAGAGGTCCTTTGCATCAATAGGCGTAGGAGGAGATGGTGGATGACGATGATGATGAATAAGGTTGAAACTGGTGAGAGGTATTTTATGCAAAGACAGTAATAAAACTCCGCTGATATTCACAAATCATAAATTTTACAGTACAAAGATTCTCTGAGTTTTAGTAACTTGAGTAAGTGGCGGCGGACTTTTGAATTTGACTGTGCATAATGAGTTACAACCTAATATGAACATTTGATGATTATAATGAATTATAAATTAGTAGTTATTTGGCGCATATGATGGGTTTGAAACCAAGAGGAGCCATTTTATTCTGATTGATGTCCTGGTTTCTGAAACAACCTTGAAACTTGAAATTGCCCTTAAGAGCGGCGCCCTGCACTGCAAGGGTCATGAGAAAGTGACCTCTGTCTTTCTCATATGGGGTAAAGAAAGTGATTACTGAGGAGGGATGGGGAGTAGGAACGGTGTGATTAATGGAAATGACGTAGACAGAACTAGAATAGGAAAAGGGGCTTTGAACATATGCTGAAGGAGGGAGGGAGGGATGGGCCATCAGACAGGAAGGGAAAGAACCGGGGAAGAATTGGACGAGAGGAGGGCATCGGGCAAGAGGGGGTGCTGCATTGGGCAAGAGATTGAGGCGGACATTGGGCAAGAGGTGAGAACCGGGCATTAGACAAGAGGTGGGGACGGGCATCAGGCAAGAGTTGGGGTCATCGGGCAATAGGTGGTGGGCAGTCATCGGGAAAGAGGTGGGGGCGGTCATCAGGAAAGAGGTGGGGGCGGGCATCGGGCAAGAGGGGGGGGGGGGGCGCAGGCATCATACAAGAGGAAGGGGGCAGGCATCGGGCAAGAGGTGGGGACAAGCATCGGGCAAGAGGTAGAGACGGGCATTGGGAAAGAGGTGGGGACGGGCATTGGGGAAGAGGTTGGGGGCATCGGGCAAGAGGTGGGGGCAGTCATCAGGTAAGACGGGAGGCGGGCATTGGGCAAGAGGTGGTGGGACATTCATTGGGCAAGACGTTGGGGTGGGGCAACGGGCATTAGGCAAGAGGTGGGAACGGACATCGGGCAAGAGGTGGTGGGCAAGTATCTGGCAAGAGGTGGGGACAGGCATTGGGCAAGAGGTGGGGATGACCATTGGGCAAGAGGTGGGGAGCAGGCATCGGGCAAGAGGTGGGGGCAGTCATCGGTCAAGACGGGCTTGGGCATTGGGTAAGAGGTGGAGGGGCATTCATTGGGCAAGACGTTGGGGTGGGACATCGGGCAAAACGTGGTGGGGCGGGCATTGGGCAAGAAGTGGGGAGCGGGCATCGGGCAAGAGGTGGGGTCCTGGCATCGTGCAAGAGGTGTGGAGCAGGCATCGGGCAAGAGTTGGGGGCATCGGGCAAGAGTTGGGGGCATCGGGCAAGAGGTGGGGGCAGTCATGGGGCAAGACGGGAGGTGGGCATTGGGCAAGAGGTAGTGGGGCATTCATCGGGCAAGACCTTGGGGTGGGGCATCAGGCATTAGTCAAGAGGTGGGGATGGGCATCGGGCAAGAGTTGGGGCATCAAGCAAGAGGTGGTGGGAGGTCATCGGGGAAGAGGTGGGGACGGGCATCAGGCAAGAGGTGGGGGGCAGGCATCGGGCAAGAGGTGGGGGCAGGCATCGGGCAAGAGGTGGGGGCAGGCATCGGGCAAGACGGGAGATGGGCATTGGGCAAGAGTTGGGGGACATCAGGCAAGAGGTCGTGTGTGGTCATCAGGGAAGAGGTGGGGCAGGCATCGGGCAAGAGGTGGGGGGCAGGCATCGGGCAAGACGGGAGGCCAGCATTGGGCAAGATGTTGGGGTTTGGCATCGGGCATTAGGCGGGGACGGGCATTGGGCAAGAGTTGAGGGGCATCAGGCAAGAGGAGGTGGCCGGTCATCGGGGAAGAGGTGGGGCCGGTCATCGGGGAAGAGGTGGGGCCGGCCATTGGGCAAGTGGGGGGGCAGGCATCGGGCAAGAGGTGGGGATAGGCACCGGGCAAGAGGTGAGGCCCTGGCATCGGGTAAGAGGTGGAGGCGGTCATCGGTCAAGACTGGGCCCGGGCATTGGGCAAGAAGTGGTGGGGCATTCATTGGGCAAGACATTGGGGTAGGGCATCAAGCATTAGGCAAGAGGTGGGGACGGGCATCGGGCAAGAGTTGGGGGGCATCGGGCAAGAGGTGGAGGTGGTCATAGGTCAAGACTGGGCCCGGGCATTGGGTAAGAGGTGGTGGGGCATTCATCGGGCAAGACGTAGGGGTAGGGCATTAGGCAAGAGGGGGGGACGGCCATTGGGCAAGAGTTGGGGGCATCGGGTAAGAGGTGGTGAGTGGTCATTGGGGAAGAGGTGGGGCGGGCATCGGGCAAAAGGTGGGGAACAGGTATCGGGAAAGAGTTGGGGGCATTGGTCAAGAGGTGGGGCAGTCATCAGGCAAGACGGGAGACCAGCATTGGGCAAGAGGTGGTGGGGCATTCATCGGGCAAGACATTGGGGTGGGGCATTCATCGGGCAAGACGTTGGGGTGTGGCATCAGGCATTAGGCAAGAGGTGGGGATGGGCATCGGGCAAGAGTTGAGGGGCATCGGGCAAGAGGTGGTTGGCGGTCATCGGAGAAGAGATGGGGTGGGCATCGTGCAAGAGTTGGGGGCATCGGACAAGAGGTGGGGGCATCGGACAAGAGGTGGGAGCAGTCATCGGGCAAGAGTTGGGGGCAGTTATTGGGCAAGAGGTGGTGGGGCATTCATCGGGCAAGACGTTGGGGTGGGGCACCAGGCATTAGGCAAGAGGTTGGGACGGGCATCGGGCAAGAGTTGAGGGGCATCGGGCAAGAGGTGGTGGGCGGTCATTGGGAAGAGGTGGGGCGGGCATCGGGCAAGAGGTGGGGGCAGGCAACGGGCAAGAGGTGGGGGCAGGCATCGGGCAAGAGTTGCGGGCATCGGGCAAGAGGTGGAGGCAGTCATCGGGCAAGATGAGAGACCAGCATTGTGGTGGGGCATTCATCGGGCAAGACGTGGGGTGCGGGCTTCGGCCAAGAGGTGGGGCCCCGGCATCGGACAAGAGGTGGGGGACATGCATCGGCCAAGAGGTGGGGCCCCGACATCAGGCAAGAGGTAGGGGTCAGGTATCGGGCAAGAGTTGGGGCCGGTCATCGGGCAAGAGGTGAAGTAGTGAAAAGAGAAAAGGGAGAGGCATAGGACAGTCTGTTAGGAGTGATTGATTGACCGTCAATGATCTAGCGTTACAACTGACAAGGTCAGTATTGATGAAATTTTACCATTTTTGAAAAATAAAAATAAAAGAGCTTGAACAATAACTATATTTAAAATTGAGTGAGGGAGAATTTTTTGTATAACACATAATGAAGTCGATAAGGATGAATTTGTAATGCAAAATTTAAATGCGGGAAATGAAAACGAAGAATTTTAAATTTGTGTAATGATGGAGAAAAAAAAAAGATTCATGAAATTGAATATCTCTTCGATTGGAGATTCACTTTCCATTTAGTCTCTTCAAACCTAAAGCAATTAAACTCAAGAAACTGTTTCGAAATTGATTCGTTCCTTCGTCCTTTGCTGCCTCCTTCAGCCTTGTAATCTGGTCTATCTCCTAGTTCCATTTTCTGTTGGTCTTCTTACTTCATCTCCCCCTTTAACTAGCTTTTCTTATCCACTCCTCCTCCTCCTACTCTGAAATTCTCCTTCAGCTCTTCTCCCTTATCCATGTCCTCATTTATTCCCTTCCTTTTTTCTCTTGATTTCCATATACTAATTTCCAACTCATGAACTTATCTTTTTCCGTAATATATCATGTACGTCTATTTTTTTTTCTTTGTTTTTCCAATCGTATTTTCCTCTACTTATTCCTTCTTCTACTTCTAATCCCGGTCACCTCTGAACCCTAGAGTACGCGCATCCTCGTCCTTGAGACTTAATCTCTTATGTCTCTTAGTAATCTATTTCTGCTACTAACGTCGGCCGAAGCAAATGTAACAAAGTATTGATTCTTAGTTCTGATTACCATTGGATTTGAGCAACGGCCAGACGGTCACTGGGCTCTTCAGTGGACCGGGGGAGAGGATCGTGTCAGGTCGCTTGGGGATACAAGATGAAAAAGAAGAAGAAGCTGGATAAACAAAAGACGAATAAACTGGGATTCTGTTCATGAATGCAATAAAAAGTGAAAGAAGGGATGAATCGGAATTGACTGTTAATTGGAAAATGGACTGTGCATCTTACGTCATGAATGTGTGCGAGTCGTTGATACTTCCAACATCACGAGAATAAGTAAAAGGTTTCGTTGTTTCTTTCAGATTTCTGTCAAAGCGTTTCTATGGTAACAGTGTGAAAATTTCGAATTGCAAATTGAATGAGAAACGAAATGCCCCATTAAATCTTCGATTTAACAGTTTCTAGAAAAATGGTTGTGAAATGTTGAGTAAAAAAAAATATTATAATCGGAAATCAAATCAACTTAGAATGATTAAATGCCCCCTCTTAGAGTATGCCAAATGTTTATCTAACTAAAACATTTCTGGAAAAGGTATTATGTAATTTCGAAATTAACTAGGAAGATGAATACGAAAAAAATAGATATCAGATGCTATATAAAGTTAAAAATGTATAAACAAGAATAAATTTGGTCAAGATCAAACAAGCAAAAATTACGACAACTGAGAAACAATACGAGAAAACAGAGAAGATGCCCTACTCGTCGGGACCAGAACTTGAACAACAACTTTAATGAATTTACAAAGACCCTCTAAATAAGGCTTTTGCCAGATGACTGCCACAGTTACATAAAGCCATATCTTGGGATGCATTGTCAGACATGCTTTCGCAACGTCAGTCAAAGGACGTGTAGCTTGTACATTTGTTTATGTCAGCCTGCTTATGTTCGTGATATCAAATTACGTTGATATATGTATATATTTGTGTGTGTGTGTTTGTGTTGGAATGTATTTATTTTTGGATGGGTATATTTTTATGTACACGGGAACATACTCATTCATATACTGTATACACACACAGACAAACACACACACACACACACACACACACACACATATATATATATATATATATATATATATATATATATATATATATATATATATATATATATATATACATACATACTTACATACACACACACACAACAAATGCAGCTGTTTCTAGTCCATTGCAGGACAAAGCCTCACCTTGGTTATGTCTAGGGTTTGACCATTTCATCACCACGCTGGCCATTGCGAATTGGTGATGGTGGGAGACCATAGTCAGATCGCTCACAGCAAACCGACCTAGTATTGTTTCAGAAGTATGTCATATCTCCTGATAACTGGTAAATCCAGACATAACAAAGGATTTTTTTCACTGCCACATTCATCCTTTAAGTGTTAAATCGATGATGAAAGATCCATAGGATTTTTCAATGTCACATTCAGCCTCTAAATGTTGAACCGAAAATGAAATGTTTAACATTAAAGTAATTAACTATTTCGATTAGTTTTTTAAATAAATAAATGGATGACCGTAGAGCAAAAATACCCAAAAGTAACTAAGTAAAGCACCAATTTTCGTTGTCAATTCTTTATGAATCCTTAGGGAACGAGGGCAGTGCGTCTTATCGTGAGTAATTCCTTCATGTCTGTTCTCTTATCTTGGGCAGTAATCAAGAAAGCTAGCTCTCTCTCTCTCTCTCTCTCTCTCTCTCTCTCTCTCTCTCTCTCTCTCTCTCTCTCTCTCTCTCTTTATATGTAGGGCAGACAATAATAATCACTTCAATATGAAATGTCTTTTTGGAATGCAAATTCCCCACTCCTTGTTCTCAGTACACACATACGCAATATATACTGTATATATGCATATATATGTGTGTGTGTGCGTGCGTGCGCTACGCCCTTTTATCAATTTATCCACTACATTCGACTTCACGCAGGGCTCTTATGCATTTCACTACATATATCGTAAGGTATACTATTTATTTCTAATAAAAACAAGCCCGAAGACTTTTCCCTTGTGAGGCAGGTTCACTATAGTATAGTCTCTCTCTTTCTTTATTTCTCTCTTTCAGTGAGATTGAGAACCCTAGTTTCTTCAAATGAAATGCTAGGCAGCTGCCAATCACGCAAGCATTTCATTTGAAGAGATTTATGTTCGATCTCAATGTGAGGTAAGATTTTACCTCTATTGATCACGAAATTAGGATGATTTTCATCATATATATACAGTGTATATATATATATATATATATATATATATATATATATATATATATATATATATATATGCATGTATAATTTCCTGTCACTGCTCAGTGGCATTGCCAAAAAATATAACTACTCGATCTCTCCCCGTCCCTCGAGTAAGAGGGGAGGGATTAGTTATACCCTAGTGAGAGGGAGTACCCCGAGAGGTGCACTTGGTACCACAATCTTTAAACGTAATAGGTTGGCCAGAGCACCAGCCACCCCTGAGATACTACCGCTAAAGAGTGGTATTTGTTTACAAGACCACGCTCTCCATTTACTCCCAAATTATGCAATCTTGCAGCTCTTTTCTTCTTGCACAGTAATTAGGAGGTTGTACCAACCGTGTGTCACACAATTGTACATAATTCCTTTTGTATATAATATGCTTGTATCTTCGCTCTTCCCTCGCACTCAAACGAACATGAAAATTCATGTCTGCTGTTTTGCTCTGAACATTGTCTGTCTCTCGAACATGTTATGTTCTGTTGCCTTGAGGTTTTGTATATAAAGAAGAGTGTTCCTTTATATATAACTCAGTTGATTGCATCCTGCCTTTGACTTCACACACCTTCTCCCTCCTCCGTCACATTGGTGACCCCGGAGTGACTCGCTCCTCCCACCTCCCCATCCCCCCTACACCTCTCACCGTTACTATGACGCCGTCAACGCATACCTTCTGCAGCAGTACTCGCCGTCGCCAGCCGCCCGTATAGCAACGCCTTTTCAGCTCTCTCAACAACCGTTGGGGGACCAAAGGGCTTCGCTCACCCTCGGGAAAATGACCAGTATCACTCGCCTGCAACCTGCCGCAGACGGCTCTCCTCGTGAGGTGAACCTGCTTCGTGCCCTTATGGACAGCTACTTCATGACCTTCAAAACCTCCATCAATGCCTCCACTCGTGACGAAGAGCACACCTATTCAACTTCAACCGAAGCTGACTTGAATGCTGTAGGACATACACGCCTATGAATGCCGTAGGACATATACGCCTATGAATGCCGTAGGACACGCCTATGAATGCCGTAGGACACACACGCCTATGAATGCCGTAGGACACACTTGCCTATGAATGCCGTAGGACACGCCTATGAATGCCGTAGGACATACTCGCCTACCCCGTGACGGGCCGGAGCGGCAACAGCCACCCATCATCCACCACTTGCTCGCACCCCAACCAACGACTTCTACAGCCACTCACTGTCGCTAATCGGCGCAGTTTTTACTACTACATCTCCAGATTCAGGGCACCTATGTAACATGTTCAGTATGTCATTTTTAGAGGGGGAGCCATGTACCAACCGTGTGTCACACAATTGTACATAATTCCTTTTGTATATAATATGCTTGTATCTTCGCTCTTCCCTCGCACTCAAACGAACATGAAAATTCATGTCTGCTGTTTTGCTCTGAACATTGTCTGTCTCTCCAACATGTTATGTCCTGTTGCCTTGAGGTTTTGTATATAAAGAAGAGTGTTCCTTAATATATAACTCAGTCGTTTTCAATCTGCCTTTGAGTTCACAACTCCTCTCTCGGCCCGTCACAAGGTTCTTTAAATACTGGGAAAGCAAAAAATGGCAAAATATGTTGAGTAAGAGAAGAGGGGTTATAAAAAATCTAGCTCGGTTTCCTCACTAAACGGTCTAGAGCTAACATCGTAAACAAGTCAACCAAACAGAATTCGTGATGCCAGCATACATAAACAGAAGTCCGTGATGCCTGCGTACATTTGATATATATTCTAAATATATACTATATAAAAATGGATTAATTACTCAAAAGTGTCCATTAAATATGCAATTTACAAATAGTGACATTTTTGAGTCATCACTCAATGTTTAATTTAGTATGTTTTGAATATACAGTATATCAAATGTACGCTGGCATCACGAACTTCTGTTTGTGTATGCTGGCTTCACGAATTCTGTTTGGTTGACTATGTTGACGATGTCAGTTCCAGGTCGTTTAGTGAGGAAACCGAGCTATTTTTTTTTTACAACCTTTTCCCCCTTCCTCAACATATCTTGCAATTTTTTGCTTTCCCGACATTCGAAGTACCTCCTAATTACTATTCAAAAAGAGGAGAGCTGCAGGACTGCATAATTTGGGAGTAAATGGAGAGCGTGGTCTTGTAAACAAATAAATCGAGAGTTATTGGGTCCTTTGACTGCCAGACAGTACTACTTTCGATCCTTCTCTCTGGTTACGGTTTATTATCCCTTTGCTTACACATACACTGAATAGTGTGGCCTATTCTTTACATATTGTCTTCAGTACTCATACACCTGACAACACAGATTACCAAACAAGTCTTCTCTCAAGGGGTTAACTACTGCTCTGTAATTGTTCAGTTGCCACTTTCCTCTTGGTAAGAGTAGAAGAGACTCTTTAGCTATGGCGGCAGGCAGCTTTTCTTGGAGAAGGACACTCCAAAATCAAACCATTGCTCTCTAGTCTTGGGTAGTGCCAAAACCCTCTCTACCGTGGTCTTCCACTGTCGTGGGGTAGAGTTCTGTTGGTTGAGGGTACACTCGGCAACACTATTCTACCTTATTTGTCTTCCTCTTATATAGTTAAAGTTTTTATAGTGTATATAGGAGATATTTATTTTGATGTTGTTACTGTTCTTAAAATACTTTATTTTAATTCTTAATTACTTCTCTTATTTCCTTGTTTCCTTTCCTCACTGCGGTATTTTCTGTTGGAGCCTCTGAGCTTATAGCATCCTTTTTTTCTAACTAGGGTTGTTGCTTAGCAAGTAATAATAATAATAATAATAATAATAATAATAATAATAATAATAATAATAAATAATTGACGAAACTGCCATGATGTAATTAGAGAGGGGTGGGAAGGGTTGAATCTGATCTTGTGTGAGGATACCTATCTAAATATTTAGCCTTAATTTTTGACGGGCCGCGTACATATATATATATATATATATATATATATATATATATATATATATATATATATATTATATATATATATATATGAAAATAACATATCGGTGTTCAATATAATAACAATCCACATAACATTGTGTTCGAACATAAATCTCAAATGAAAGGCTTCGATGATTGTGTACATTATGTGTGTGTTTGTATTTTAACAATAGGGTGAAATCTAGTAGGATTATTCATCATCTTTGGATGAAAAATGACTTAGTTCATCGTCTGTTTTTATTTTTACTTATGCATTTAGGTATAACAAGATGAAATAAATAGAAAGTCATTGTTACTATAACAAAGTATAAAAGAATAAATTATTGATAACTGAACATTCTGATAGGTAGGAAAGGATATTTCCCCTTTATAATAAAGAGCAACGTATCTGGCTATATATACAGTATATATATATATATATATATATATATATATATATATATATATATATATATATATATACAATTTTAAAGCTATTGAACACGGCTATATGTTTATTTTCATCACATACACATTATATATATATATATATATATATATATATATATATATATATATATATATATAATTTATATATATATATATATATATATATATATATATATATATATATATATATATATATATATATATATATATATATATATATATATATATATATAGGGTACCCCGAGAGGTACTCTTGGTATCCACAATCTCCCACAAATTGACGAAACAACCGTGTTGTAATTTAGCCCTCATTTATTATGGGTCACGTACATTGATATATATATATATATATATATATATATATATATATATATATATATATATATATATATATATATATATATATATATATATAATGTGTGTGATGAAAATAAACATATAGCCGTGTTCAATAGCTTTTAATCTCTTCAAATGAAAGTTTTGCCTGATTGGTAGTTACCTTGCATTCAATTGGAAGAAACTAGCGTTCTCAATCTCATTGCGAGATAGAAATTATTTATGTGTGTATATACATAGCATAGAATGGATAGTATAGTTGAGAAAGCTTCATTTGTTTGCGTGCGTGAAAGGAAAAATATTTACTGCAACTGTGACATGCAATGACTGAAACTGCATGCAACCGGTGCACCTATGCACCACCACGTGGTCTCTCTTTGTACACAAGTGATTCCCAAGGTTCTGTCCCAGCAATGACCCCAATATCAGAAGGGGTCAAGCGAATCCAGAGTTTTTCCTCTGCAGTGAATTATTTACCTGTGTGTAGTCGTAAGGGTGAAGCAGCTCCACGATTCAATAGTAATTTCATCTTTCCTGTCTTCGCGGACTGAAATTGCATAGAAGGAAGATCCTTTTCTGGTCCTGTGATCTCATGGATTGTGCTTTTATGTGGCTCAGACTTTAAGAAGCTGAATTTTTGTTGATGTGTGTTGTTTTAATATCTTTTTTTCATCATTTTTTCTTTATATTATCGAGATGAACTATCCAGGTCTAGTCAAATGATCTGTAGGAAAGCCGATTGGAAAACTGGTGCCATGATTGAAGTCTTATCATTCTTCTTAAAACTTCCCTGCTTATTCTCATTCGTAAGCAACCCGTGGGAAACAACAACGCCTGTTTTATTTTTAGATTAATTATCTCTCGTCACGGCTGGGCGATGTTTTTCTAATGAGCCATAGCTGTCCCAAGGACAATAGGCCTTGAGGTGTCCAACATTAGATTTTACAAAACGTTTCTTGTTCGCTGGAACTTTCCGCGAAGGACCAAGGAGATGAGGTACATAGGCCTACCCTTCTATTGGCTATTCTGGATAGGGAGGCAGATTGATAGATGCTTCAGTAATAGATGCAACATAAACGACGAAAATGGATAAAAAAGAAAAAAAATCCTGTTAACGCCAAATATTGCCGAATGCATAAATCTCCCGATGTAAACAAATTGTAGCCTCGAGAAAAATTCGGGTTTGCGTTTACTTACAAACCAAACCGCACCCAAGCCCCCACACCTCTTTGAATTGAGGGAACTCTCTCTCTCTCTCTCTCTCTCTCTCTCTCTCTCTCTCTCTCTCTCTCTCTCTCTCTCTCTCTCTCTCTCTGTGGAAATTGCTCACGCCCTAAATCGCTCTCTTGAATATAATGGAGTGGAGGACCAGGAAAGACCAGACATTATAGTGGAACCGTCCTCGCTCCAGTGAGGACAAGGAAGAGAGGGAGAGAAAAAATCAAGACAGGTTGGAATGTCCGGCGAGAGAGAGAACTGAAGGGAGACAACGACAGAGACTGGAAGGGGGAAGGGGATCTGAAGAAGGGGGTAGTCATAGCAAATGAGGGTTTGGGAGGGATAATGATGATCAAGGCTGAAGTAGTTAAGAGGGGAAGGTGGAGAATAGAACAATGCACGCAGAGTAGTGTACTCCCTGGCTTTAAAATCGGCAAGAATCGCGTGGGTGTCGGAGAGAACCAAATACGCAAAAATACGAATGAAAATAAGCGTCGTGGCATCAGGCAATTTTGGCGTATTATGCAATCCGAGACGCGATTGGTAATGCATAGATGGCAGCATCGCTGGTTTTCTGAAATGATAGATCGCGTAGCTTGTGGTGTTTACGTTCCTGGGCGTCGTTCCGTGCATTGCAGTTTATGCCACTTAACGTAGAAGTTTACGTTACTGAGCTTAGATGCTGGAATTATATGGAATTGTTATGGAATTCATAAGACTTAGAAATCTCTCTCTCTCTCTCTCTCTCTCTCTCTCTCTCTCTCTCTCTCTCTCTCTCTCTCTCGTGTGTAATGCTATATTCAAATTCATATATTCGTACACATGTAAACTAGACTCTCTCTCTCTCTCTCTCTCTCTCTCTCTCTCTCTCTCTCTCTCTCTCTCTCTCTCATGTGCGATGCTATGTTCGAATTTATCTCGTATCTACACAATGTAAACACTAGACAGTCTCTCTCTCTCTCTCTCTCACTCTCTCTCCTCTCTCTCTCTCTCTCTCTCTCTCCTCTCTCTCTCCTCTCTCTCGTGTGCAATGCTATATTCAAATTCATCTATTCGTACACATGTAAACTAGACTCTCTCTCTCTCTCTCTCTCTCTCTCTCTCTCTCTCCTCTCTCTCTCCTCTCTCTCTCTCTCTCTCTCTCTCTCCTCTCTCATGGCAATGCTATATTCGAATTTATCTCGTATCTACATAATGTAAACACTAGACATTCCTCTCTCTCTCTCTCTCTCTCTCCTCTCTCTCTCTCTCTCTCTCTCTCTCTCTCTCTCTCTCTCACTTTATATTTAACCGGATGTTATTATTTATTTTCACCCCCCAAACAAAAACAAAACATTTGCAGGCGTACATCCTGATCACATTAATATTCTACAATGAAGAAATTATACACAGGATATAAAAAACGTAAATTCACGACCAGTAAAGAAAATAAATATCAAACGAGAGACTAAAGTAGACTCAAGTAGTCCCAACACGAACAAGGCGAGAATGATGATGGCTGAACTCAATAAATACAATAAAGTGTCGTCAGCCGGGATCATGTCATTCTTAATAACGACCCCGTTCAGCGTCTAGTGACTATTTCGTGGTGTATATTTAGAGTAAATATTCGTATTGCTTCCTGAAGTGTTTTTATCTTTTTAGCGGGGGGTTGCAAGGAAATACTAGGCGCTGTTTACCGTTTCATTCAATTCGAAGCTGGTCATATCTAGTGCGATAGCAGTTGTTGGTAAATTTCTCCCCCCTCTCTCTCTCTCTCTCTCTCTCTCTCTCTCTCTCTCTCTCTCTCTCTCTCTCTCTCTCTCTCTCATATATATATATATATATATATATATATATATATATATATATATATATATATATATATATATATATATATATATATATATATATATATGTCTGTGTATGTGTATGAACAATGCATAGATACATATACATATAATATTAAAACGTGAATTATATTTTTATTATCGGACTGAGAATTTCTCGG
>NC_090738.1:27182533-27187533 GCF_036898095.1 Palaemon carinicauda | reverse complement strand
TGAATTTGCCTATTTGCGTATCAACCAGTAGATCCAAAATGAAATTGAATTGGAGTATTTGCGTATCAACCAGAAGATATAGGATACCTCCTTTACCCCTTTCGAATGAAGTTTATTACTTGTAATAATAAATAGAAGTTAGAGCAGTCGAACTGAGCATGCGCAGTTACATTAGGTGCGTTATCTCAGGATTTATTTGGATACGATAAGATTATAATGGATAGATGATGGCGTAAAAGATACGCTTTCAGATATAAGCTTAAGACTTTTTACAACGGAGGTGATGAGTGCGGGTTAGTCAATTTATAGAAATAACAAACAGTGGAGTGGTGCTGGCAATTAATATAAAACGTAAGGACCTCACAGGGGCCTGGATAACCGAGAAAGGAAAACGAAACTGGAACCGGATATTTTTTAAGCCTTTTTTTTTTTTGGGGGGGGGGGAATTATTGAAGCATTACGAAATGTACTCGGCTATTTCTTCAACTTATTTTTAAGGGAATTATTCTTACATTTCATTTGAAGGTTTAAAGGCCGCTCTTGAATGGCAGAGGCAAGGGACAGTGATATTGCCCTAGAGACACCATCTATACATATGATCAGCGCCCAAGCCCCCTCCCCACTCAAGCTAGGACCAAGGAGGGCCAGGCAATGGCGGCTGATGACTCAGCAGATAGACCTATAGGCTCCCCTAAACCCCCCATCCTTTGCTTACAAAGATGGTGAGGTTGCAGAGTCCAAAGAAAGTAACTTATCTCTTGTATAGGTCTCTAGTGCCCAAAATAGTTCACGACATAATATGGCTCATTGGTGATTTTTTATTATATTACAATGAATGAAAAGCCTCTTTCTTTATTATCAGCTGCCCAGATCTTACATCTATGATAAATAAACTGTCTCACGACTTAAAATTGTCCTTGATTGTATGTGTATGTTAGTTCGTATATACATTATACAAGCATATATATATATATATATATATATATATATATATATATATATATATATGTATATATATATATATATATATATATATATATATATATATATATATAGTATGCAAACATGTTTACAGTATTGTATATTTACTGTCATATATTCATATATATATATATATATATATATATATATATATAATATATATATCTATATATAAATTATATTACATATATTTGTATATATATGTATATATATATATATATATATATATATATATATATATATATATATATATATATGTGTGTGTGTGTGTGTGTGTGTGTGTGTGTGCGTGTATGTTAAGCGCTTGTATGCACATATTTTAATAACGTTATACATGTAACGTCCACTATTTTAAGACAACACCTTTCAAATTACCTCCAACTCTTCTTGCCCTTGAGAAGCGGCCCCAGAAGGCATTTTACCATTCAGTTTTCCCAAAGTAATTTGGGATGAGAATGCAACCCCCAAGGGGTCAGGCATTTCATGGCAGTCAAGCATGCAATTATTCATCAAGACTCTCTCCGTTCCTTAGTTCATAAGCTTTGTTGATCGTACATCTAGCGATATAGCGAACTATTTACATAATGAACACATCTCTTATTGTTTTCCAAATATCTTGCAAGTCATCATTTACAATCACAAGGGTCTGGTACAAATGCAATGTTCGTTAGCTATGATTCATGCGGCAATACAAGATTTTATAGACTATTTTTGGAGAGTTACAAGGAGTTACAAGGATTTTGGATGTCTCAAAGACTTTTTAGTCCATCCGCAGAGACTCCACTTGCTCTTTGGTAGAGCGATTTGGTTTCAGCATTTAGAGAGTTCTTATGATCTTGTCTAACTTATTCTTGAACTCGTTTACCGTGTTACTGTTTACTACATCTGATGGGAGTATTCCAAGTATTTGTTATTTTGTATGTAAAGAAATTGTCACATTGAGAGAGAGAGAGAGAGAGAGAGAGAGAGAGAGAGAGAGAGAGAGAGAGAGAGAGAGAGAGAGAGAGAGTATCTTTTTAATGGTCTTACATTCGTGGTAGGATATCTCGTTGATATTTTCCTGTTTTGATGCTATTTTGTTTCATCTAAGACCCAGACACTCATCTGTTTTTGTCTTTTCTCTCTCATCGTCTCTCTTTCTCTCCTAATCCTAACTGCGACCCGCAACGGTCGACTTACAGCTAGATACATAATTTACTGCTTAGGAGGAGAGAGAGAGAGAGAGAGAGAGAGAGAGAGAGAGAGAGAGAGAGAGAGAGAGAGAGAGAGAGTCAATATCCGTCTCTGTAAAGTTTCGACAATACGAAGTTCAATAATAGCATGAATAAGGACCCACTAGGAAAAGAAAAGTATAGTGTCTCGTAATAAAGTTAATTTGACTCTTGTGTTTATTCCTGACAAACTGAGTCTAGTTGCACAGCGAAGTGCTTCCTTTCTTACTCATAAACACAACTCAACGTAGTTTTGCATTATTTGGTCTCTATATTTTCATATCTTCATTCTATTTTCACACCCTTCGATATTGCATGTGCTTCGTATGCATTTACAGTTTTTACTGTCGCAACACTTGAGTTATAGCGTGATAACTGTCTAGCGGTAGTACCGTTGAAATACTGCCGCTAGAGTCCTTTGACTCCTCAGCCAGTACTACATTGGAGTTGGATCCCACTCTGGTTAAGGTTTACCCATACACTGAATAGTCTGGCCCATTCTTTCCACATTCTTCCCTGTCCACATATGGATGACAACACTAAGATTACCAAGCAATTCTTCTTTGCTTAAGGGTAATTGTTCAATGGCTACTTCTCTCTTGGTAAGAGTTGAAGAGACTATGGTAAGCAGCTCTCCTAGGATAAGGACACTCAAAAATCAAACCATTGTTCTCTAGTCTTGGGTAATGCCATAGCCTCTGTACCATGGTCTTCCACTGGCTTGGGTTAGAGTTCTCTTGCTTCTTTGGTACACTCGGGTACGCTATTTCATCTTATTTCTCTTCCTCTTGATTTTTTTTATTGTATATACAGTATATGAATAATCTAATTTAATGTTGTTAATGTTCTTAAAATATTCAATTTTGGTTGTTTATTACTTCCCTCGTAGTTTATTTGTTTCCTTGTTTCCTCTCCCTGACGGGGCCATTTTTCCCTGCTAAGAGACCTTGGCCTTATAGAATCTTGCTTTTCCAACTACCGCTATAGCTTATCTTGTAATAATAATAATAATAATAATAATAATAGTAATAATAATAATTATTATTATTATTTTTATTATTATAATGGTTCTTCACATACTAATACCGTTTCAATTTCATCTTTGTTAGTAATGAATTATACACAAACTTAACTCAATATTATTTTAGTGATTCAAAGCTAGTTTATAGCATACCCTGTATGTACTTTGGGAAAAACTGTAATCATTATTGTATAACCTTATGAATCTTTCCATTTCTTATGTGGTTCGATTTCAAACGAGTTTTGCCAGTTTCCTAAACACGTTGTTTTGAGACTAGCCAACATTATTTCTGGACTCAAACTCTCCGATAGACATGCTGTAATACAAAGAGAGTGTATTGCGTTTCTTTTAACTAGGTAGAGTCCAAATATCCATTTCAGACTTCCTTGTCCCGTTCAGCACGAACAAAGGACTGACAGAAAGTCCAATTAATCTAAACTCGTCACCACAGGAGTGCGCTTTGAATTTAGATCATCCATGAAATAACGTTTTTTTTCACTTCTAAATTACATCATATCCTTAGTCACATTTGACAAAACAAATTATATGTTTATGAATTGTACTTATCGACAGCTTTTAGATTAGTAACTGGATACACAAATTTTCCAATAAGACTTATCCTAGAAAACAAAAATAAGAAAACTAGACGCTTATTGTATTGCGTTAACTTTAGGATCATAACAAGATAAATGTACCTTTATATAAATAAAATTTTGGTTAAAACCGCACTTTAAATTACGTTTACGGATACATAACTTTCCATACTATAAGTTAGCTAACTCCCCTCACTCTTCTTTCACCCACCTTTCAAATCAGCCCAAAAAATATTTCGTTTCACTTCCGTTTATCGACACCGGGTCATATTGACTTTTCGAAACCGTAAAATGCATATCCAGTGCCTATGGTATTTGTCACAAGTTCGTTTTATAGGTTTAAAAGCCGCTCATGAATGGAAGAGGCAAGGGACAATGACATTCCCCAATCAAGCAGGACAATGCCCTATGATCAGCACCCAAGCCCCCTCTCCACCCAAGCAAGGAATAAGGAGGGTCAGGCAGTGGCTGCCGATGACTCAGCAGATAGACCTAAAGGCTTCCCCAAACCACCCATCCTTAGCTCACAAGGATGGGGAGGTTGCAGCGACCAAAGAAACTAACGAGCTTGACCGAGACCCGAAACCTTGCAGTCTGGCGATCATCAGACAAGGACGTTGCCAATATGTTGTTATTGAAATATTAATAGAAAAGAAAATGCTTTCATATAGCATCTATTATTGAAGTAGAATGAGTTTATCAGTATTGATGCTTTGGCAATGAGAACCTCTCTATTCATGTCAAAAATTATTCAACTTGCTCTGAATAATTTATTTAACTTTCAGATTTTCATGGGGTCTGTTGTTGCAGCAAATGGTGGAGTGGAAGCAGATATACGTCAGAGAGTGAATGAAAGATGTAAAGTGTTGGGTTAGGAATGAATGAATGTGAAGAAAGTGCTGTATAAGAAAGTGATTGTACCAACTGTGGTGTATGAATTGGAGTTGTGGTGAGTAAAACTGATGGAGAGACAGGAATTGAATGTGTTCGAGATGAAGTGTCGAGGAGCATGGCTGGTGAATCTGGAATAGCTAGGAGGGTATGAACAGGTGTAAGAAATGATTTAACAGCTAGAGTGGATATAAATGTGTTTAGATGGTTTGGCCATGTAGAGAGAATGGAAAGTGGCTGTCTGCTGAAGGAGGCAATGGATGCAAGAGTTGATGGGAGAAGTACAAGAGGAAGGCCAAGGTA
>NC_090738.1:27177533-27180033 GCF_036898095.1 Palaemon carinicauda | reverse complement strand
ATAAAAAATTAACGGGCTAAAACATGACGCGAATTACCCTAATTTTATTTTTGAATATAATGATATTTGTAGTGGGGGACTGAGCGTCTTATTTTTATTGGTTACTGCTAGTGCCCCCCCCCCCCCTCTCTCTCTCTCTCTCTCTCTCTCTCTCTCTCTCTCTCTCTCTCTCTCTCTCTCTCTCTCTCTCTCTCTCTCTCATGTGTTTTTGTTCTACACGTGTGCAGGTATGTATGTAAAGATGAGAGTATTTAATTTCCTTTTATATGTGTAAGAAATAAGATTCATTTTGTTTTCTGTTATATCAATCTACTCGACCCATAACAGGTCAAATATTTATTTTATTTGTCTACTTCAAAGTATTAGAATACTTACTAACTACGACTCTTTCGTCTAAGAGGGTTTTGTATTTTTTTTTTATTCTGTCTCGGATTGAAGATTTTTTTTCTTTCAAAATTCGTCAACTAAATTAGTTAGTTTGGGAACCCTAATTTTCTTTGGGACCTCTCGAATTGTCAGTAATGATTGACAGAATGGCTTTGAAATTACGTACTTTTATCTACTTTTTTTTCCAAGTCAGTCTCCCCTCTCAGAACCCAAGTCCACATCCCCTACCCTCTCCTCATACCTACCCTGAACCAGGTGAGTTTAAATCTACTCCTTTTCCCTCCTCCCCCTCTCCTCCTCCTCCCTCCCTCCCTCTGTGCATCATCTCCCAGGGATGGCTTTGCAGTAAGAGTAAGCACGAGCCCTAAAGGCTTGATTTTGAATCCGGTTTTTAGGGCGAGTGGAGTCCGCCGCCCTGGACGAAAAGGGCTAAGCCTCCTCCTCGCACTTGTTCAGGGTCAACCACAGACACAGAGACGGCTTGAGCGCACCTTTCCGGAATTATACGCTCCCCTGACGCCGTTGTTCTGCACGCATATTGACGCACATGTGCGTAAACAGCCGACTGCATTCAAATACGCCATATCCAAAAGCAATTTTATTGTGGGTTTGAATGTTTTATTTTAGAATCGGTTGAAGTTTTCACTTTGGATTCGAGAGAAATTAGTGTTCTCATTTATTGTAATTTCAAGGAAATATGTCAATAAGTCCTATCACAAATTGTTAACATTATAATTTAGATAATTTAAAATTATCAGAGTAAAAATACATTAAAGGTAAAGTCGCAAATTATTAAATGTTTTCCCTTACACATCGTCTCTTTGGGAACTTATAAAGAAAAGGGGGTTGTAGAGATAAAGGAAAGAGAGGAGGGGGTTGGGGGTTGGTAGAAGGGGGGGGGGGTTGATCGAGGGTCCTATTGCAAGGCGGAGGTTCACATTGCATTGCAACAAGACATTCTTGCTGTCTTATTCCAAGGTTGTAAACTCAAAGATGGATAGAACAAGAATAAAAGCACCTTAGTATATATATATATATATATATATATATATATATATATATATATATATATATGTGTGTGTGTGTGTGTGTGTGTGTGTATATATATATATATATATATATATATATATATATATATATATATATATATATATATGTAGAGTGTGTGTGTGTATGTAAATATCAACCACAATGGCATTTAATACCGAATTCCACCTAGGGAATATATATCCACTGGAATTCATTTAGGGTAATAGCTTTTGATTGGGCAGAGTTTCGAACTTGCAGGCATGGTTTCGGCTGAGTGGCACGAATTCGAATCACTTCCCAGCCAGAAGCTATTACCATAAATGAATTCCTGTGGATATATATTCTCAAGGTAGAATTCGGTATTGAATGCCATTGTGGTTGATATTTACATTGATTAAAATCACAAGTGTTAGTGGTATATATTCACTCACACACACAAACACACAATATATTTATATTTATATATAATATAATATAATATATATATATGTGTGTGTGTGTGTGTATGTATATATATATATATATATATATATATATATATATATATATATATATATATATATATATATATATATATATATATGAATAACAGATATATGATATCCAAATGAGGAGGAATGTGTGTGATTGGCAGAGTCGTTTTGCTGATTTTTAATATGCAGTTATATTGATACAGATATATAGAAGTATATATCTATATGTATAGAGATTCGTCTTCACACCCATGAAACCACAACTAAAGAAAATAAAATTCGGTGATATAATCGCTGTATCTTTTGAATGTCTTCTTTGAAATTGCTCCCTTTAAAAAGTTTGCGTCCACCGGAATGACTCTCGCTTTTCAACTTTTCTCTCAGTCTGCTGTTTGTTTATTTTTTTTTCCTTTGTAAACAGATTCATGAACCTTGCGAGACCTTGAAATGGCGTTAAAGCCTTTTCAGGTGCACCTCAGGTGCATTCGAGCAACGTTACCTTTATTTCTCTACCTTTTTTCTTTTTAAGTTTTTTGTAGTTTATATGTGGAAGATTTATTTTGGTATTGCTGTTCGTGAAATGTTTTATTTTAATTGTTAGTTACTTCTCT